>NC_056748.1:379850706-379885706 GCF_019279795.1 Protopterus annectens
TAACCTCACCAGAAGTGCTGGCCCATATGTCTACCACCTTATCTGTAAAATATCGGCTTATTTGTATATCCCTCAGCTATATCTTTAAGTTATGTTCTTGGGTTTCCATGTCAGTGTTTTATGAGAGCTGTTAATCTTTTGGGTTCTGCTGCATTTCTTCAGTCACATACAATTTTCTGGCATGTCTCATTTTTAGAAATGTGCATATTACATCGGAGGACATGTATATATAGCTCCCAAATATGCAACAATGTCTAGAAAATTTTTCCTCAGGTAGATGGTAAATGTTGAAGGTGTGATGGGAAAGAAAGAGGTACCTGGGGTGGACCCCCTTCAGATGATCAAAAGCTCAAAAGGCTGAAAATCATAATATCTAAAACTCAAAATATTGAAAATAGAATCTGCCCTTTCTCAAGTGTTGTGTGATCTTGGAGTTGGTATATATAATTAACAGGGGGTGTGGGAGAAGCAGTGGTGGGGATTCAGTGACTTTGAGAACCGTACACAGTACTCCTACAGTGGAATACAGCACTACTGGTGAGGATTCAGTGGCTGTGAGAACTATACATAGTACTCCTGATGGGGTACACAGTACTACTAGTGGGGGTTCAGTGATTATCAAACCTGATGGTGTACAACCGACTGTCAGAACTAAACGCAGTACTTTTTACTTAAAAAAAGGAAATCTGTGTATTACCCTTCTTTAAACTTCCTTCTTATGGGTTCTGGTACAGATCATGCAGAGCTACCTTCCCCTGAACTTCCTTCATTCTTCCTATGTGTGCAGAGGAAGATTTCAGAGCTGCAAATAGTACTCCTGTTGGAGTGCACAATACTACAGGTGGGGATTCAGTGACTGATAGAACTGTATGTGGTACTCCTGTTAGGGTGCAATGTACTACTGGTGGGGATTCAGTGACTATCAGAACTGCACCCAGTACTCCTGCTGGGGTGCACTGTACTACAGGTGGGGATTCAGTGACTATCAGAACTGCACACACTACTCCTGTTGGGGTGCACAGTATTACAGGTGGGGTTCAGTGACTGGTAGAACTGTATGTGGTACTTCTGTTAGGGTGCAATGTACTATTGGTGGGGAATTCAGTGACTATCAGAACTGCACCCAGTACTCCTGCTGGGGAGCACTGTACTACAGGTGGGGATTCAGTGGCAATCAGAACTGCACACAGTACTCCTGTTGGGGTGTACAGTATTACAGGTGGGGTTCAGTGACTGGTAGAACTGTATGTGGTACTTCTGTTAGGGTGCAATGTACTACTGGTGGGGATTCAGTGACTATCAGAACTGCACCCAGTACTCCTGTTGGGGTGCACAGTATTACAGGTGGGGTTCAGTGACTATAAGAGCTGCACACAGTACTCCTGTTGGGGTGCACTGTACTACTGGTGGGGATTCAGTGACTGGCAGAACTGCACCCAGTACTCCTGTTGGGGTGCACTGTACTACAGGTGGGGATTCAGTGACTGCTAGAATTGTATGTGGTACTCCTGCTGGGGTGCACAATATTACAGGTGGGGTTCAGTGACTATAAGAGCTGCACACAGTACTCCTGTTGGGGTGCACTGTACTACAGGTGGGGATTCAGTGACTATCAGAGCTGCACACAGTACTCCTGTTGGGGTACACTGTACTACAGGTGGGGATTCAGTGACTATCAGAACTGCACGCAGTACTCCTGTTGGGGTGCACTGTACTACAGGTGGGGATTCAGTGACTGCTAGAATTGTATGTGGTACTCCTGTTGGGGTGCACAGTATTACAGGTGGGGATTCAGTGACTGCTAGAATTGTATGTGGTACTCCTGTTAGGGTGCTCTGTACTACAGATGGGGATCAGTGACTGTTAGAACTGTATGTGGTACTCCTGTTAGGGTGCATTGTACTACAGGTGGGGATTCAGTGACTGTCAGAACTGTACTCAGTACTCTGGATGGGGCACACAGTACTCCTAGTGGGTTTTCAGTGGTTGTCAGAACTGTACACAGTACTCTTAATGGGTACAACTGACTATCAGAACTAAGCCCAATACTTCTAATGGTGTACACAGTACTAGGATTGGGATTTCAGTCACTTTCAGAACTAAACACAGGACTCCAGATATGGCTACAGTGACTGTCAGAACTAAGCCCAATACTCTTTTTGGGGTGCACAGTAATCTGTGCTGTTTTACTGAGTATCACAACTGAACACAGCTCTCTTGATGGGGTTTTTCTGACAGTGAAATCTTTACACACTATTCCTGATAGGGCTTCACTGACCATCAATACTGAAGTAGAACATTTTCCTTCCTATGATTGTTACCTCTTCCTGTTTGTCTTAGAATCTAAAAAAAAATGTGTTTGCAGGCAGTACTGCGATGATCTGCATACTCTTCCTCATCAGTGCTAATGTCTCAGTTTCAGCTGGGGAGCATGGAGTGCATTTTGTTAATAGCAAAGTGCAACAGTGAAGCATTTCACAATCCTGGGTGCTGTCCTGGTAAGTGCTCTGCAATAAGCAGTTTGTCTCAACCTTCTGAATACCCTCTGTACTGCTCAGTGAAGGAAAGACCATTTCATTACTTTATAGTTTTGGTATACATACATACATATATATGGGTATGGGTGTGTGTGTGTGTGTGTGTGTGTGTGTGTGTGTGTGTGTGTGTGTGTGTGAGACTCTCTATACATATATATATATATATATATATATAGAGAGAGAGAGAGAGAGAGACTCTTGGTAAGAAGTGATTTGTACCATAATGAGGCACAGGAAATACAACAAGGAACAATGTGTTTCCTTGGGCCAAGTTTCCATGAGGTCCATGTGTTTTAGTTGCTCTTCAGCCAGGTGGCTGAACATGCTAAGGCCGTATGTTTGTACAGTTAATAATGATGCTGGGAATTAGAGTACTGCCTCACTTATACCTTGTTTCAGATGTATAACTAAACCAAATGCATATTGTTTCATTTTTCCACTCATGCTGCTAGAGGTGGGATAGAGAAGACAGAAAAAAATATTATCTGTGTTACAGTTGGGAGTCAAATATAATATGTGTGGCCAGTAGAGTATAAGTATAGTCAAAGATAAAATATAGAGGCATCAGATTGTCTTTAAGTTTGATATTTGCACACAAACAAAAACAAGCTATAGCAGCAGGAGAAAGGCTGCAACAGTAATGTGTTATCAAGTGACCTTGACAACTCTACCTTCTCTCAAAAAAGTTGTACTTGTCTACATCTGTATGTAGTAACTTATACTGGATACATTAATCATCTCTCCCTCATATTTTTCAGTGGCTGGAAAAAACGTGCCCATATAAAAACTCCCATATATTGCTACAAATTTATACATTTTTCAGTGTTCCTTAATGACGAACACTGAATGTATGTGTGTGTTTTATGTGTACTGATATTTATATATGAATCTCCACCTATCTGTCTAAATCTACACATCAATCCAACTAGCAAACTAGCCATCCAGTCATAATCTAGTTACACCTTTAACATATATTTAAGTCAAACAGCCATTAGCAAAATATTATTGTCTGCACAAATAATATATGCAGACTTCCAGTTAAGTTATACAAATGTACAGGCTTGAAATGCTTTTAGGATGTCATTTCTCTTTCAAATAACATCATAAACTCATCATTTAAACGTTAACACAAAGCAGGTTCAAATTTCCATCACAGTTTCTTCAAAATGTAGTTAATTACACCGTTAAGGTCACATACTTTAAACTGATACTGTTACCTTTTCTGTTTCTTATATTTGCTGTTCTCCTAGAACAGTGACCAACATTACATGTTGGGTAAATAAGCATAATTTTAACGTTATTAGAGTTGTCTTGGCATGTAACCAGCAGCTCACAGACATGGAAGGCAAGCTCTGTCTTCCTGTCGGCATCTCACTCACTCTAAATATGCCATTCTGTGTTCAATAGAAACTCAAATCTTTTCCAGTAATGGATTTTTTTAAGATCAAATTTTATGAAGAGTTACAGCCAGTTAAATTGACTGATGTTGCTTGTATGTCTGCCCCTTTCCTAATAGAATTCAGATGTATAAGAACATTCCCACTATATTCTTACATTATTTTCATTTCCATGATCTGTTCTTATTATACACTTACAGAGAAAAGGCAGCTCTTCAGGACACAGCAGTCTCCTTTCTGTCCATGGCAATATGAGCAGACAGCCAGTGTGTGTGTGTGTGTGTGTGTGGTCCACTTCAAATACTGATTTTCAAAATACCTAAACTCAAAATACTGAGATCAAAATGTCTAAAGCTCAGAATACTGAAAACTCAAAATATTGAAACTCAAAATATCAAAAAAAAAGCACAGTACAGCAACACAACTATATTGCAGCAGAACTACATACAGAAACATATTACTCTTCTGCAAGAATAGACAGGGGGGGCTAGCCCCCCTGCACCCACCAACTACTTAAATATATCAACTCTGAGATTGCACTTCACTATACTAAAGTGCAATCTTGGAGTTGATCTATTTAAGTAGCAGGGCATGTGGGGGGATTGCCCCCCTGCTTATACTTGGAGAAGAGTAATACGGTTTGTGTTTTATTTGTTTCAGTACGTACTTGTGCTGGAATATAATAAGTGTTGGTATCCTGTGTGTTTTCAGTATTTTGAGTTTTCAGTATTTCGAGCGTCAGAGATTTTGGTCTCAGTATTTTGAGTTTAGGTATTTTGAAAGTCAGTATTTTGACGTGGACCCATGTGTGTATGTGCGTGTGTTGAGGGGGGCATCATTGAATGTTATGTCCAACCAAGAGCTGCTTGAAGTTATTTGCAAACAACTGAGCATGACGTATGATTATCTCAATATGACTGACAGTCTGTGTATCTTATCACTGAAAAATAAAACTAGTAATACCAAAATTTAATTCAGAAACAAAATCTAGCCCATCTTGTGTGGTTTTGACCCTAGAGCACTTTTAGCTCAAAGAAGGTTGGCTAAATCCATTTATATATATGCTAACCTTAGTTTAAGGTTGTAAGGCCAGAATACTTAAAAATGAAAAATTCCCTCATGTTTAGCAAGACCAACCTGGTCAACAAAAAATAAATAAGTAAATTCAATCCAGCCTGGGCTCTGGTATTGTCCCCATGAGTTCTTATCTCTGTACACAAACATGACACTACTTCAATATTAACTGTTTCATACTGGCATTACTACAACTGCAGTGCCATGTATATTACACCTGAGATCATGCCGAGACATATGAGGGTATCTGTTAACTGTACTTCTTCACAGTGCTAAGTTCTTCAGTTTGATTCTCAACTTGGATATCTTTTGTGCAGACCTCTGTCCATGTTTGTTTTGACTTTGTGCTCTGGTTTCCTTTCACATCGCAAAGACTCTTGTTGGTCAACTAGCATTCCTCCAAATATCCTCTAGGTTTGTGTGTCTGGTGAGTCTCTCTTTGTGTGTGTGTGTGTGTGTGTGTGTGTGTGTGTGTGTGTGTGTGTGTGTGTGTGTGTGTGTGTGCGTGTGTGTGTGTGTGTGTGTGCATCCTGTGTCCTCTCTGCAGGATTAGTTCTTCAACCTTGCGCCAAGTGAGTGACAAGATGGGTCTACTTCAGTTGGCCGACATACTAAATTGTAGAAATGGACATGGTTGAGACCAGATGATCAGCAGTTTAGTTCAACCATTCTGACTGACATTGTAGTTCAGTGGAGATCAGGAAATGTGCCCTTTTCCCACTGTAGTGTGATTTCATAGTTGGTATATAAAATTAGCAAGAGGGGGTTGTTTTGTTTGCAGGTGTTACTTGTGTTGTTCACGTTGATTGACAAACTAGATTGTCAATCATGTTCTCTTGACCATGTCGATTTTGTCAATTTAGTGCATCGACCAACTGAATTATATCCAACAGGACAGGATTTTGCTACCTTAAATCCCTAAATTAGCTTAATCAGGTAAGTTTTCTCTAATATGAAGTCTGCCTTTAAGTAGTCTGCTTAAACCTGACCTTAAATGTTGTGTAGCTCATCTAGGAAGCAACTATTTTGTTGAAATATTTTCTCATCTGTGGGTCCCTTTCTGTTTACAAATCAAAAATGGTTCTGCACTTTCAAAATGAAAAGTTTAATGTAAAACAGTGGTGGAGTTAATGACCATAAGATAAAGAAGTGAAAATATATAGGACTGCAGGTTAGAGATTGCTTTCCCTATCAGGGATTGATATCAGAGTACAGGCAAACAGAAAGAAATAGGGGAGTTCTAAATAAAAGGCCAGCACTGGTAGAGTTTTTAATAGCATCTGGAATAGAAGCAGCCATTAAAAAAGGAATACTTAGCAGAGCATATAAAATATTACATGATAATTATAAGAATCAATCAGAGGAGGTTAGAAAGGATTGGGAAGAGAGACTGGATAAGCAATTCACAAATAAACAATGGGAGGATATATGTATGATTCACAAGTATGCAACAAAATCTAGAAGATTTAGGATTTTTGCCCAAAAATGTTTACATAGGGACTTTTATACCCCAAGTAGACTGCAGAGAATTTTTTCCTCAGGCAGACAGCAAATGTTGGAGGTGTGAAGGGGAAGAAAGACGTAATTGGGAACATATTTTCTGGGAGTGTGGTGAGTTTTCAGACTTTTAGGATTCCCTGCAGGATGCACTGTCAGATATGCTGGGTGGGCGAGAGAGATGATATTTCTGAGCTATGATACAGAATTGGAATTGCTTAGACATGGTAAGGTCTTGCTGTGTCTAATAATAATGGCTGCCAAAAAAAGCAATTACTAGAAAATGGAAATCAAAATCTAAACCACCTGTACTGAAAGTAGTGAATATAGTAACAGGGATAAAACAACTGGAATTGAGATATTTAAAAGAGGTAGATGCAAACTACATAGGAAAAAATGGGAATTGTGGGAATAACACATACAAAGGAGGAATGAGATGTAAAATGTGGGAGAACTTAAATGAGATATGTAATGTTTGAGTGAGAAAGACTGGGTAAATTATAAGTGATTTATAATGTTTGCAACTGGGAGAGTGTCAGTATGGTTTGCGATGTAAAATGCTTGCAACTAGAATTGTTTCGGTGTGGCTTGTTTTCATTCATATAAATGTATGATTGCTTATGTCATAAGTGATGGTTTAATAAAGATGTTTATTGCTTAAAAAAAAGGGTCATGAATTGAATAATTTATGTAATGTTGCTTACGTTATATGATACATAGCAATGTTGTTGTGTTTTTCGGCTTTTCCCGGTTAGGGGTCGCCACAGCAGAATGGCATGTAAAAATCTACTGCCAATCATGAGCGGACAGATGATCCGCTGTGGCGATCCCTAACCGGGAAAAGCCGGAAGAAGAAGTATAAACTGGAACATAGATGGTAATACATCCAGTTTGGCACAGGGTTTCATGACATGATGATGGATCATTTAACTATCCTAGTATAAAATGGAACATAGATGGTAGTACAGTTTGGCACAGGGTTTCATGGCATGATGATGGATCATTTAACTATCCTAGTATAAACTGGAACATAGATGGTAGTACGCCCAGTTTGGCACAGGGTTTCATGACATGATGATGGATCATTTAACTATCCTAGTATAAACTGGAACATAGATGGTAGTACACCCAGTTTGGCACAGGGTTTCATGACATGATGATGAGGAGGAATTTTATTCATCATATATACTCCCCATCAGAGGCAATATCAGTTTAAAGGTATGCTAATAACTGAAGTTTGGAATTCTGTAGACATTCACCTTTCTGATTTTTGTAACTTTGAGTGTATCAGGTTATCCATTCATGGGGATTAAATCTGTCCAGGGTTCCTTGAGTTTTATGGATAAGGATCAGAAAATAATAACGGCTGACATTTTATACACAGCTAACTTTGCTACTATAAGAATTTATTGGTAGTTATCAGCATCCAGGCATGAATGCAGGCCAGTTTGGAAACTCTCTGTCCCCTCCAAGAGAGGGCAAACCTACAACTGTACTTGTAAATTTTAACTATCCAAATAGTGAATGGAAAAATATGGTGTGTAATTCACACTGGAACTGAATTTTTAAGTATTGTTAATATTAATAATTTCACAAATTATATCTCTTTCCCAACCAGGATGCTATTTCATTTGATCTAGTACTGATAAACATAGTTTAGTTACAGATATCTCCTGTCTGCAACTACTAGGTATCTCTGATAATGGTGGTATTGCCATTTCTTAACCTGATGTACATGAGTATGATTATAGAAAATTAAGTGTTACTGAACTTTTCTAAAAGAGAAAAGAAACTGGTTGGAATTGCAAACTACCACCACACCAAAGTGGACCCAGGTCCTTGTAAGATGCACTAAGAACATATGTAAAGAAATACAGCCGGAGAAATAAAGTAATAAATCCCCTTGGTGGAACATTCATCTTTCTTGCCTGATTAAAGTGCCAAAGCATATGTTTATTTATTTACACTTTGTTGACCAGGTTAATCCCATTAGGCCAATAGCCTGTTTTCAGGGAAGACCCAAGGTGATATCCTTACTGACTAGGGGAAATTTGGCCAGAACACCAGTGCCATAGGATATTTTACATCCAGCTGAACTATCACCAACTCAGATAGAGTGCGCCTTGGTTTAGCATCTCATCTGAAGGACAGCTAACTCAGGAGTGCAGCACGCCCTTATACTGCTGTGTCACCACTGGAAAGTTAATCCAGCTGCCTGGTTTGCTTATAGAATCAACAGACTTTTGATGTCCCAGCACTAAAAGCAAGTGTGTGCTATCTGTGTGTTACCTGTTGAGCTGTGGAGACTGAGACAACATTTATAAGAAATATAATGCTCCCCTTAACACAAGGAATCTTAATATGGCCTTGAGGAACTTGAAAAGGGTAATTCTCTCTCCTAAAATTAATCATGAATTATGAGTTTTAACCTATTAAGGACAACAGTAGCAAAAGCACACTCTCAGAAGGTGGTATATGCCCGAGCTTGTGAAATATTAGATGTGGAGCACAACCAATTTCCATTTTATGGAGCAGACTTGCATTGTATATTAGGACATCTTCCCCTTAAGTACTTTTAAAATAGAATTGAATATCTGGCTTGGTATGGCATCCGTGTTCCATGATGACCTTAACACAGGTTCCCGTTAACACCTATGACCCAATGGCTTGTTTTTGTAAACAGAAAAGGAACAGTAAATAACCTCAGATCAAGGGAACCTCTTGGTACATATGATGATATTGCCATCTCATTTTTCACTCTTAATATTATGTGATTACAGCAAAGTAAATTTCATGAGTATAGTTAATTCACTTGAATCTGTGGATTGGGATTACATAGATGACACTCATACAGAAATGTATTGCTGGCACAAGATTCACAACCTCTGTATACCCCCTTGAAAGAATGTACTACATGTAAATATAATATAAATAGTCAGAAATTAACTCCATCTCGGTGGAATACAACTTTGGATATGTTCATCAGAAAAAAATTAGATATTTTCAGAAGTTCTATGCAGTGTCCCACTGTGGCTGCTAAGCAGAAGCTGACTCTGATCTCTAGGAAATTATAATGGAGCACTACCTTCAGGAGCAAATATGAATAACATGTGTCTAGATATTCAGATTATAAACTTTGTTCAGATAAATGACTACAAGGATGAATGTCAGTAATGTTACTGCTTCACTGACATTTAGCAATACAACTGTGTGAGACATCGACATGTCACCAGCTGGTCTTTTATAACCATATACAATCCAGGATGCTTGCTGTGAAGCACTAAAATATATCTGATTAATTGTGACATGATCTGCAAAGCCTTGATTAGTGTAAATGACTTGTAATAGCATATCTGATGAACTTCCCAGTATCTCTTTTAATTAGTCTATTTTTTAAACCATTCCCTTCAGGTAAACTTCCTCATGTTTGGAAGCAGTTATTGTATCCATACTTAAAAATGGGGCTAGAGACATGGTAAACAATTATTACCTCATACGTCTAATATGTATTATAGAAAAGCACTTTAAAATGTGTAAAACTGAGATCTTTAAACAGGGCAGTTATGGGCATCACTCAGCATGTCTTTATTGAAGACAGGCCACACTTTCTATTCTTATTGATTTCCATGAAATGGTCAGTTAAGAATTAGATTATGGCCTTTCTGTGTTGTGAATTTATTAACTCTGTCAATGACTTTTTATATCTTATCTCATAAAAGGGCTATTGAAAGTTTACATAAGGATGGAATTAAATTCTGCCTGATTAGTTGAATCTCAAACTGGCTAAATAACAGAATGCAGCGTGTAATGATTTTGGATAATGCATCATCCTGGATAAATGTCTTTGCTGGTGCCCCACCAAGTTCTTTAGTGGGGCTTGTTTTGTTCAAATTTATATATTTTAATTTTTTCTTGTCCTTAGAAACACCTGCATATCAAAATATGTTTATGACTATAAAATTGGGTATAGTATTAGCATCTCTAAAAGATCATGAAAATATGAACAGTCACCTTTCAGTAATAAGTTAATATATGCAAGCAACTTAGGTTTAAAATTTGATCTGCCCAGTGGTAAGGTAACATTTATTGGACCAGTTGTAATTAAAGAACCAATATCTCTAGATAGTCATATAATAAGAGAATCTAACAATATAAAAAACTGAGACATTAACTTGCTGTATCTGTCAAGACTTGATATGCTGAGTCTCCTGTTCCACACTGTTAAAAGAAGAGATACTGATGCACTTTGTTTTATATAAGCATTATTACTTGCCCCATACTTCAGTATAATATAGTTTATTTGCACCAACAGTGAGAGTCAAATCCTTGAAGCAGACCAGAGGAAGTTCACAATGTCAACATCTTAAGGAACTTCCTTATCATGAAAGGCCATGTACAATATCCCAAATATTTGTATGTGGTAACAATTCAGTTTGGGGATCAGGACTTTTACCAAACAGTATTTGCAGCAGACATTATTTGATTTAAAGACCCAAAGAAGACTGAGAAACATGAGGGAGATTCTCTTAATTTTATTACAAGTCTAAACAGATCTTGTAACAGAGACAGATTAATTTTTTAGTCTGTAATCAGGCTTTGGAATTACCTTACCTTGATGTTAAGTAGTTTCAAAATATTACTATATTTAAAGAGATGGTCAGTCTATGGGCAGAACAGAAGTTGTTCATCATCAGCAGCATAAAAGAGTCTGTCTTCCTTGATGGACAGATGACCTGAACAAAGATGCACCAGCACTTGCAAACTTATGAACTAAGTCACCAAATGATTAGCATTTGAGACCTATTGCCACAATGCCTCCAAAAAGTGCTGTCCTCTGATGACTGACTTACTTTTCTATGGCTACAAAATGCAAGCCCAACAGCTTCTGGTACAACATTCATTACACCTTTGTCCCTTTTAAGTACTGCAGCACTATGGGCAGGTCTTTACACCAGGAGATTGGGTACAGCCTCAAAAGAGAAGTGGTACAAAGTGTAGTAGTGCATTTTTAGGAACATTTTCTAAAAACAATTTAGACAATTTGAATTTATGGAATAAGAGGAAGGGAACAATTTTTCCAAACTAGAAATTAAATACTGCAACCCAGACAGATCACAGAACTACAGCCTGTCATGTGTTGGATTTGGAAGGGCCTATAACTCACAGGGAAAATACATATGATAATGCCTAACTGAAACTGTACCTTATTTATAACAACATAAATTTTGATCTGGAACATTTAATAGTAGTGAATTTGCAAACATGACTGTCTCAAAGCTGTCCTATATCCCTGGCTAAAGTTTAATGTAGTTTAATTCAGGTGCTAGAACAGCATCGTGAAGCCTGCAGCAAGGTCAGTGATAGGCAAATGTTTAGCAAAGCAATGTTATTGACTTTAAATGATATTCTATTTAATGGCCGGGAAACTGGGAAAAGCCCCACAAAATAAAAGTACCTGAAATTACTGCAGAACAGATGCAAAAAATAATAATAAAAAAAATACCCCCAAAACTTAGTCTGAGAAAAATAGCTACATTATCGTACAGATTATATATACCTCACCTTTGGCTCTCAGAAACCTTGTATGCTTATGAGAGACTTCATTACATTTTAATAATAATAAATACCCCAGTCATTGTCTGTAGTATGTTTCCCTGCCTCCCATTATTTTAATTTTTAGTATCAGACCAAATATATGTTATACAACTTTTCTGATGGCTAAGTTGTTTTGCAAGGACAAGATATTCTTTACTGTTTCAATTTGCCTCACTTTTAGAATAAGCAATTGGCTCTTCTTCATTTCTTTCATGGCAGGTTCAGCTCAGAAACATCTAGTTTCCTTATTTCATAGCTGCACTGCTGCCAGCAACTTCAGCACAGAATAGCACTACATATATAAATGCATGTCAACTTAAATTGTTACACAAACTCAGAAATGACTAAACAAAACAATCACTCAGCCAAACAAACAAACAAGGACATGATTGGAGAAGTATTTACAGCTGAAGTAGAACACCAGCTGCTAATGTGGTCAAGTCTTTCAGAATTCTTATATTAACAAAAAAGTCATGTGCGAAGTGACAGCTAACAACAAGCAATGATGGTGTGAGGAACCCTCTATGCCTCATGTGCTTCTGTATGTTTTGATAATATCTTTGATGGGCCGTCTGCAGATGGGGCAGCAGGCATTTGGCATCTTCTTGAGCTTCAGCCCACAGGTATAGCAAAGACACATATGTCCACAGGAGTAGATGACCGTGTCCACTGCATGTTCATAGCAGATTGTGCATTCATCATTTGGGGAACCGCCAGCTGTTGGGGATGATGGAGATTCAGGCATGCTTATAGGGGAACTGGGAGCTGTACCTGGAATAGACCACAACAAATGTAATTAATCTAAGAACTAGGAGGCATCATCTCCCAATTTATGCAATTCTTTTACATTTGAAGAACATCTTCTGAGGTTATTTTATAAACTGCAGCTATCTTCAACACATCTAGCAATGCACAACATACTCAAAACAACATTTATAAAAATAAAAGAATGCAAACTGAAACACTGGGAGTGTGAATTACTTCAATAAGCTGGAAATACGTTAGAAATGAAAAAAAATGGTTTATTTAATCCTGACAAATGCTTACAAGTGTCAATATAAATGTTATTTCAGGAGCAGCACATATCATTATTAGTTCAACTTCAAAAGAAACTCGAATGGTACAGCTTTGTGAAACTGCGCATTGCCCATTATGTCTCCAGAAAAAGTACATTTGTCAGAATGTGCTAGTAGCTATTTTATGTCCTTGATCTTACATTGGTATTGGATGACTGAAGCTTTAACAAGCAGTGCCAGATTAAGAACAGTCTTTTTTTAATGGGAAGTTAGTAGACCCTGTTTAGGAGATTGAACTAGTGCTCATGTGTGCGACACGTTTTAGTCCAGCTGCTTTATAATAAAGCAGGATTGACGGAAGAGGAAATGGCAATCTATGGAAAGCCATAGTAAAGCTGTGCACAAAAAAAAAAAAAAAAAATCCTTATGGGTTCTCTGAGTGTAGGAGACAGAAATGTACAGTCCTCTTAATAACTGCCAATTAATTTTATTATTTTAGATTAATGACAACCACAGTTTGGCTCATGTTCTTGTAGTTTTCTGATTACTGCTGCATATGAAGGAAGGTATAAAAGTTATAAAACACCATTCCTGTTTTAGGAGCAGTTCCAAAAATGCATGTGGTTTCATTCAGGCTAACAGTGAACTACCATTCCATGAACCATTTACAAAGTTCTAATGATATCCGGAAGATCACTTTGGATAATAAATGAGGGCAATGTTTCTATGTAAGCCACATGGACTAGACGGGTCAGCACATTGCTAATTCAAATTATTACTGAATTACATAAATAAAAGAAATTCTGGCATGCATCTTTGGGGAAAAAAAAGCTACAGAAGACATATCTGTTAATACAAAGACTACTACTCCAAGAGCATATAGCAACCCAACAAAAAAGTGGAAACCACAAAAAGTAATATATATTTCATTGGCAGTTCCAAAGAAAGCTCATTGTTTCACTTTCCTGAGAATGAGCCTTTGATGTAAACCTTTAAACTACTTTGACGAAGATAATTAACAAATATTTGGTTCACCTAATTTTTAAAACAAAAGAGATTAACCAATACATGCAATGATGTTTGCATACTATTAATGAAGCAAAAATGTAAGCCCTTCTCTCTTCAGGAGTGTTTACATTAAAAAAAAATGATTGCATATATAACGAGGAGAGGCAACATTTGATCTTACTAGCTATCATTGACCGACTGAGATCATGATTGGTTATAGAAAATTTGTAAATCAACTGCCATTTTTTAAGGAAGTAAAACTATAAAAAATAGAATGGTTTGACAGGCAGTTTGCAAGCTGTCAATAGTGACTACAATTGCTTAAAAATGCTTCTGAACTGACAAACTGTTTCTAAAAATTTTTTTTTTAAAAAATCTCTAAATTTCTTTTTTTCACTTTCCTTTTTAGCTGAAGA
The DNA here is from genome assembly GCF_019279795.1 of Protopterus annectens. Lineage (NCBI taxonomy): Eukaryota > Metazoa > Chordata > Ceratodontiformes > Protopteridae > Protopterus > Protopterus annectens. Next base: position 379,865,247 of record NC_056748.1, read on the forward strand.
ACAAGAAACCGGCACACTTTTCAATACCATGTGAATCCAAAATAAACTCCAAAATTTGTAAACACTAGAACTTATAACACCACACAAGAGCCAGTGACTAACTCATTTATTTTAAAGGTTTAGCATTTTCATTCCACACAATAAAATGAAATGTCCTCAGAACCAATAACACAATTTTCTGCATCTTTTAAAGCTATGAGGTTCAGTAACAATAATTACATCCATTTACCATCTCCTACATTGATATTAGCCTTAAAAATACATATCTGATGCTTAATTTTACTATATAATCTGTAATATATATATACATATATATATGTGTATATATATATATATATATATATATATATATATATATATATGAATAAATATATACATACATACATATATACATACGCACGTACACACATATATACATATACACATGCAAACATATATATATATATATATATATATATATATATATATATATATATATATATATATATATCCTATCAACATTTCTATTAAATTAAAATAAAATAAATGTTTCATTATGTCAATCCAAAAGTCACATTTCATTCAAATCTTACTAGGAGAAACCAAACAGGGTTTAAAGTGTAACACATTTTATAACCTACCCACTTTCATAGCCAGCACACTTTGTAATAGGTAAGTTTTCATCATTATTATTATTGAACCACATCGATTTAACGGGCAGGACATGATGAATTATCAGTTTTGAGGAAGTTCTGTTTTATTGTGTGGAACAAAAGCACTAACCCTTTAAAATAAATGAGTAAATCACCGGCGAGTGTGCGGTTTTGTGACATCATTTGACTACACAAAAAAGCATATATCAATCAAAAATTTACATTTCATATGCTTTCAAGAATATCAGAATAGTTAATTATTTCCATTTTTCCATTCCCCTTGATTTTTTGTTGTTCTTTATTTTCTTTGTTATTAATATCTGATTTTTTTCAAGCTGTGTTAGGTGGTGTGATTTTGGTCTGCAGAATGCAACGTTACATTCAATCATTAGCTTAGTGTCCGGTATGCTACAGAGTAGATTTTTATGACTTTGGTTTTAGTACACTTATCAAAGTTTAATGTATTGCCCAAATTGTATTCTGGAAATTTGATTTCATCACCAGCATTTAAAAGGTCCCATTTAAGTTTTATAATCAAAACAATAGATTATTTTGCTCCAAATTTATACTACTACATTTAGTGCCTTTAAGGATAATGTACTGTCTGCATCATGATTTTCTTTAACCCCTGCTGCACTATTTATGTATCTCAAATAATACCTCCTGTATTGCAGTCATCAGCACACTTCATTAACAACCATTCAGAAAGAAGAGAAAAAAGTGTTCCTACAAATAAGTCTTAAGGGCTTCAGCTGGACTCCTTAGCAGTCTTTTGACAGATTACCTATGACTCTCATCTTTTATATTCTCCTCTAATGCAGGTATTTACCCAAAGAAATATGTAGCTATTTAGATTTACAAGATTGTGTGTAGTACAGTTATGAGGGATTGCATCAACTATCTTAGCTGAAATTTAAATATGTTGCATGTGTACTTAGTGTTTCACCAAGTACTGTTGTTACCTCCTCAGAAATGATGCCAAATTAAGTAGGCCGACCTTCTCTTCCCTTAACAGATCCAAATTGTTCTGAGTCTATTGGTACAATATTATCAGTATATATAGATTACATTTGATTTTTACCTGCTACCTAAATTTGCAAAGAATACAGGTAAGCTTGAGTGGTCTGTACTTGTTAAAGTCAAATGTACTACCTCCCCTGTCTATGGGGATCATTTTACACTTTTGCTAAACTTCTAGAACTCGTCCATTTATATGAAATTTATTAATACAAATATGCAATGATTTCAAAAGTGTATTCCTTATATTGTGAAAGCAGTTGCTAGGAGTATTCTGCAAAGTTAATAAATATGGTATGCATGTGCATGCAGTAGCTAAGGCTCTTGCCACCCCTATAGTGCCTTTTTTAGGCAAGGTTCAAATGACAAATTCACACCATAACAGGTACAAGCAATCAAAATCCGAGGGTAATGCTGCTCAATGCTAGATGTCTAAACCTCAAAATGCACTCTCTCGAGGCACTCCTTAAAATGGAGAACATCGACATCTGTGCAGTGACAGAGACCTGGTTCAAGGCTCCAGAGAGCACCCCTGCATTACCAGGCTATAATTCATACCACACCTTTCGGCCACCTAACCTGGACCGAAACACTAAAGGCGGAGGCGTGTCCATATTCATTAAGGATATCAACACCTCTAGGCTAGTTGCTCAGCATAATGCATCCAAGATTATCCAAGTGCAACTAACTGTGGGTAAGACCGCAATCCAAATTGTAGCTTGCTACAGATCCACCACCATCCCCCAGGATTCCCATTCCTCATGTCTTGATACACTGGAAAATATTAGGGTACAACCTAACACCCTAATAATGGGCGATTTCAACTACCCCACCATTAACTGGGAAAACTACTTATGTACCAACTCTTTTGCTCAACATTTTCTGGAATTCATAAATTCCAATGCCTTGGATCAACTTATCCACACCCCACCAGGGGCAGCAATATCCTAGACTTGGTCATTATCAACATGGGCAACCAGTGTTCCACACCAGAGGTCAATTCCTCATTGGTCAGATCCGACCACAAGCTAATCACCCTAGACATCCACATCCTGCCCCCACCCCCCCATTAGGGAAACCACCGTAAACATTTCTCTAAAGCCAACTTCACGCTTCTTAAGACAGAAGTGGCAAACTTCATGACACCCATGCAGATGGACAATAAAGGTACGACTGCTGAATCCTACACAAATGCACTTTATAAGCACTTACACGAATGCATCGATCGTGCTATCCCTAACAAAACCAAGATGCTATCTTCCAAAAAAGGAAGCCAATCTGGTGGTCCCCTGCCATAAACAAACTCTACAACAGAAGAAAGACACTGTTGCAAAAAAGAGTAAAATCCCATGATTGGAGGAACTCCCTGGTCAGCCTCAGTAAGAAGCTGAGATCCCTCATAAAATCCTCCAAAGCTAGTTGCAAAAACAAAATCACCACTGTTTCTAAAGTCAACCACAAAGCATTCTATAGCTATGTCAAGAATCTCAATGGCAACACTCAGATCTGCTCTGAGTTACAGCACAATGGCACTAAACATACAGAACCAACTGATATTGCCAACATCCTTTCAGATAGGTTCAGTGCTAACTTTACCCCCCTCTCACCCCTAAAGGGCCCACCTCTATACCGGAAGAATGCTAAGTTCCTGTAATCACAGCTGCACAGGTAAAAAACACACTCTCCAAAGCCAAGAACACAGCATCCATGGGACCTGACAACATCCCAGGCTGAGTTCTATACGAACTACAGAACAAACTGGCATCCCACCTAAGTACCATCATAGCCTCACCTCAGCCTTTGTGCCCACTGAATGGCGCACAGTGATGGTTATCCCACTCCACAAAGGGGGATCCACCACAGACCCTGGGAACTACCGCCCCATTAGCCAGACGAGCCTGGTCTACAAGGCCAAGGAACGTATCATCATGGAACTTATAAACAAAGACATTGGTAATCTCCAAACTCTGGACCCCACTCAGTTTGGGTTTGTAAAAGGCAGATCATGTCTCCTAAACCTGATAGACATCTTTGAAGCAGTCACCAAAGCCATAGATGGTTCACACATCTAGATCTCACCAAGGCTTTTGACACCATCCCCCACTCTGGAATTATAGATAAACTCACTAAACGAGGTATAAATCCCTATGTCACAAGATGGGTTGCCAACTGGCTCACTGACAGAACCCACACTGTGAAAGTAGCAGACTCCAAATCCGACTTCAGACCAGTGACAAGTGGAGTACCACAGGGTTCAGTCCTGGGTCCTCTCCTGTTTGGTATCTACTTCACTGAAGTACAGGCTAACACAGAAGGTCTTTGGCTAATGAAGTTCGCAGATGACTGAAAACTTGGAGCCATAATCAAAACTCCTAACGATGTGGACATCCTACAAAAGGGCCACACTGAGAAAGATGCCTGGTGCCAAAGCCATGGCCTCAAGCTCAATGCCAAAAAGTGCATTGTCATCCCTTTTGGTAAAACCTCTGTACCCATGAACTACCACATAGTCGGTAGTCTACTTAACACCAAAAGTGTGATAAGAGACCTTGGGACACAGGTAGACAGTAGTCTCTCCTTTGATAATCACATTGCCACAGTAGTCAGAAAATCCTTCTATGTGGCACACCTCATCACAAAATGTTTCTCATTCAGGAAAAAAGAGGTAATTGTTCCTCTCTACTCAACATTCATTAGATCCATTATAGAGTACAATGCCCCTTTTGGTATGTACCTCACAAGACATGTACAATTGTAAAGGCCGTAGAAATGCCTCACAAAGAGGATTACTGGCCTCAAACAGATGCCGTATGCAGACCGTCACAAAAAACTCCAGCTTTACTCTGTCACATATCTCCTACTCAGAGGTGATCTCTGCCTAACATACAAAGCTATGTCAAACCCAGAGCTGTTGGACATGCTCCACTTAAAGAAATCCCAATCCCTCCGAGCTACACACTCTAGGGACCTAAACCTTGTCACCACAATAAACAGAACATGCTGGAGGGATAGATTCCTGTCCCAGAGACTTCCCACACTCTGGAACAGACTACCTATCTATGTCAAACAAAGCTCCTCATTAGCACTCTTCAAGAAAAATCTTGATGATTGGATGGGAAATAGGAAATTCACCCCAGGGATCACTTCTGTGGCTCTGCTTGACAGGGGCACAGGAAAATAATTTTCTTGGGTGGCGAAAGCCAGGGTACCTTTTTGGCTAGGCTTATATAGGCCTTAGGGCCAATAGCCTAGCACCTACCTATGTACACTATGTTTAATCCATGGTTATCTGAGTAGATGCATGCAGTAGCTATGTACACTAAGTTTAATCCATGTTTATCTCAGTAGATGCATGCCGTAGCTATGTACACTATGTTTAATCCATGGTTATCTGAGTAGATGCATGCGGTAGCTATGTACACTAAGTTTAATCCATGCTTATCTCAATAGATGCATGCAGTAGCTAAGTATACTATGTTTAATCCATGCTTATCTCAGTAGATGCATGCAGTAGATATGTACACTATGCTTAATCCATGCTTACCTCAGTAGATGCATGCAGTAGCTATGTACACTATGTTTAATCCATGGTTATCTCAGTAGATGCATGCAGTAGCTATGTACACTATGCTTAATCCATGCTTATCTCAGTAGATGCATGCAGTAGTTATGTACACTATGTTTAATCCATGCTTATCTCAGTAGATGCATGCAGCAGCTATGTACACTATGTTTAATCCATGCTTATCTGAGTAGATGCATGCAGTAGCTAAGTATACTATGTTTAATCCATGCTTATCTCAGTAGAGGCATGCAGTAGCTATGTATACTATGTTTAATCCATGGTTATCTCAGTAGATGCATGCGGTAGCTATGTACACTATGCTTAATCCATGCTTATCTCAGTAGATGCATGCAGTAGCTATGTACACTATGTTTAATCCATGCTTATCTCAGTAGATGCATGCAGCAGCTATGTACACTATGTTTAATCCATGCTTATCTCAGTAGATGCATGCAGCAGCTATGTACACTATGTTTAATCCTTGGTTATCTAAGCAGATTCATGCGGTAGCTATGTACACTATGCTTAATCCATGCTTATCTCAGTAGATGCATGCAGTAGCTATGTATACTATGTTTAATCCATGCTTATCTCAGTAGATGCATGCAGTAGCTATGTACACTATGTTTAATCCTTGGTTATCTAAGCAGATTCATGCGGTAGCTATGTACACTATGCTTAATCCATGCTTATCTCAGAAGATGCATGCGGTATCTATGCACACTAAATTTAATCCATGGCTATCTCAGTAGATGCATGCAGTAGCTATGTACACTATGTTTAATCCATGGTTATCTCAGTAGATGCATGCGGTAGCTATGTACACTATGCTTAATCCATGCTTATCTCAGTAGATGCATGCAGTAGCTATGTATACTATGTTTAATCCATGCTTATCTCAGTAGATGCATGCAGTAGCTATGTACACTTTGTTTAATCCATGCTTATCTCAGTAGATGCATGCAGTAGCTATGTATACTATGTTTAATCCATAGTTATCTCAGTAGATGCATGCGGTAGCTATGTACACTATGCTTAATCCATGCTTATCTCAGTAGATGCATGCAGTAGCTATGTACACTATGTTTAATCCATGGTTATCTCAGTAGAATGTTGTTTTAAAGTATTTCCTGTGATTTCTGAACTCTTTATTGTCACTGTGTTGAACTGATGAGTATTGTCTTGTGTTTTTATTTATTATTAAATATTTTAAACCTTTCAACTGTGGCTGTTTTGTGCAGAGATAATTTAAGCTCTAGAGTACTTGCATGTATTTGGTGATAGTGTATAAAGCCACTCCAATAGCTTTGCTGTTCGTCACACCTTCTAATTGGATAATAATATTGCACAGTAAAACTGGACACCCTTTGGTAAGGGTCTTTATTAATAGCTGATAAATAGTGGTTGGTGTCAGTAATTTCTACCTTATAGTCTGGAGAGAAGGGGGGCATAGCTGGAGAAGCTGTACCAGCCTTCCCCAGGAGTGTCTGTGCATTTGTATATAACTCATATCTCAAAGTGTGTATGTGTCAGCTACTTGGGCAGGGACACAAAGCACTGGTTGGACAGAGCGGGTGCTGGAGGTTTTGGCTTGACCACTAGGCTGAGATCTATACTCTATAGCTGTGCCAGTGTGGAGTCTTTTTGGGGATCTGGAGAGAAAGGGAGAAACCAGCCCCAGACTGACTGTTTTCTCTGTGTGCTCTTAAGGGAAATTGTACTTTACTGTGTGTGTACTTGTTATCCACCCAATATGGACGCCCCTCACTGGTGCTAGTGGCTAGGAGTGAACCTCCTTGATTACTGGGCCAGTGCATGGGCATCAGATATTAACTGCTTGGCAGTGGTGGGATATCCACATCAAATATTAATTGTTTGAAAGTGGTGAGTTAGCCACATCACATATTAATTGGCTTGTAGTGGTGTGGACATTGAATTCCTGTACCTTGTGTACAGTGATTACTGAAGGTGTTTTTGTACTCTGAATCAGTCATGCAGTGAACATTCAGAGTTCAGATCACATTATTTCTTTTGTTAGCTTAGTTAGTCAGGGAGAGCAGGCAAGCATGTCAGCAGAGGAGTATGGCAAGCTGACAAGCAGCTAGTTGGCTGAAATGTGCCAGGTTAAAGAACTGGTGCATGGAAACCTGACTAAAGCAGACATGATTGCAGCTTTGGTCACAGCTGCATCAGCAAATAGCAACCAGAAGGACAATCAGACTGGCCGTGGAGATGTACAACACTCAGAGAATGGACAGCTCAACCTTTTTACAGAGGACTTAAAAATCTGTTTGGAGATAAAGAGACTTGAGTTGGCGGCCAGGCATTTGGAAATAGAAGCTGAGGAGAAGAAGAGGCAGAGGCAACATGAAAAGTAGATGCTGACTCTTAGCCAGAGTCGTGGAGGTAATGGGGAAAGGAGTAACCGGACCTCAGAAGTACAAAAGATCAGTAAATTTCCTTCCACATTTTACAGAGGGGGATAATTTTGATAGTTTCATTCATATGTTTGAGAGGGTATGTAAACAGTACAATGTTGACCAAAGGTTTTGGGTACAGCTCCTGACCCCCTTACTCTATGGTAAAGCTGTAACAGTGCTGTCTAAACTATCTGATCATGAATTTTTTTTATGTATACTACTGTTAAGAATTGTTTTCTAGAATTTTTTTAAGCTAACAACTGAAGCTTACGGGAAAAGATTTAGTGAGCATAGACGCAAGACAGATGACAGTGAGTGTGAATATGTTGCTGAAATGAGCACTTATTTTCATAGGTGGGTGAGTAGATGTCAGGTCACCACTTTTGAAGGGCTGGCAGACCTTTTGGTGAGGGAACAAGCCCTTAGCACTTTGCCTGAGGACATGAGAATCTGGTTTGCTGATAGACAATGTGCTACTTCAGATGAGTTGGGGAAGACGCAAGACTTATACCTAGCAAGCAGGGCATCACTGCACAGGAAAGGGACACCCAGTGCTGCTCATGGGTCTAAAGGAACCCATGATGGGCAGTCCAGACTGCCCCAACAGAATCTGACAGTAGCAGGGGAAGCCACTAGTCCAGCTACACGTCCAGGAGCTAGGGTTAAAAGTTTTGAATGCAACCAGTGGGGCCATGCAGCATATAAATGCCCATGGAGGCAAGGCAGGGAACAAAAGGTGAGGGAGCCAGTAAGTGGGAATGACAAAATGCCAATAGTAGGTTGTCTTGAGACAACAGGGGTACCAAACTACCATCCTGCAGATGTCCTGACAAAGAAGGAGTCTGATAATGAAGTACCATGTGCTCATGTAGTTACACGCAGTCATGCTTGGAGACAAGCATGTGGGTCTGTTAGCCTGGGGGAGACCCAGACAAGACCGCACACTTGCAGCCAGGACTGGTGAGTTGGTGAGGTGGTTACTTCTGGGAGGGAGCTACTCTGTAACAGTGAAACAGAAGGTGAGCCACAGCTGCTTGTGGGTACTGATGTTCCCTTAGACAGAGTGACTGCAAAGGTAGAGGTGAGTAGTAGTACCCAGGCTGACAGTGAGGCACCACTGTCAGAGGATGCCAGACTTCCTGTGGAAGGGGAGCTGGGAAAGGTTACAAAGAGAGAGCTGAGACAGGCTAAGCTCTCAGACCCTACATTACAAGGCCTGAGGCTGGTAGCTAGTGATGCACCTGATTCTCAAGGGAAGGGGGGATCTGTATACTGGGACAAAGGGTTACTATATAGAGAGTGGACCCCTGAGGGAGGGCTAGAAGGTGACAGGATACAGCAGTTGGTAGTGCCTAGAGCCTACATTCTGGCACTTCTAGCCATAGCCATTCCCTTTGCAGGTCATATGGGCATAAAATGTACAAAGAGACGTATTATGCAGAACTTCTATTGGCCTGGAATTTCCAGAGATGTAACAGAGTACTGCAGGACCTATGAGCAGTGCCAAAAGGTAGGCAAGGCAGGAGACAAGGTGAAATCTCCTTTAATGCCTTTGCCTATGATTGAGGAGCCATTTCAGAGGGTAGCTATGGATATTGTGGGGCCTCTGAGTATCCCAAGTTCCTCAGGGAAAAAGTATATACTAGTGGTAGTAGATTATGCTACAAGATACCCTGAGGCAGTGGTTTTGTCCTCCATTGAGGCATAAAAGGTAGCAAATGTTTTGTTAGAGATTTTCAGCAAGGTAGGTTTTCCAAAAGAAATACTGACTGACAGAGGTGCCAATTTCATGTCAGACCTGCTGACTTGTCTGTGGAAGTATTGTGAGGTGAAGCACCTAAAGACCACCCCCTACCATCCCCAGACTAATGGTCTTGTTGAGAGGTTAAACTCTACATTCAAGTTCATGCTATGGGCATTTGCAAATCATTTTAAGAGGAAGTGGTACAAATATTTGCCCATCTGTTGTTTGCTTACAGAGAGGGCCCCAGGAATCCACAGGTTTTTCACCCTTCGAGTTGTATGGGCATAGGGTGAGGGGGCCTCTAGACTTAATTTGTGATGAGTGGGAGGGTGAGTGTGAATCTCACCAGGACTCTGTTGTGGCATATATCCTAAACCTCAGGACAAGGCTCGGGGAACTCACAGGCTTGGCCCAGGAGAATCTGGCAGAAGCCCAGCAGCAGAAAAAGGTCTGGTATAACAGGAATGCTCAAGCTAGAGAGTATGCTGTGGGGCAGCAGGTAATGGTTCTCATTCCTGTCAGACACAACAAGTTGCAAGGAGTTTGGGAGGGACCCTACAAGGTAGTAAGGAAGGTCAGTGATGATAACTACATGGTGGAACTGCTAGGCAGGAGGCAGGGGCACAAATTGTACCAGGTTAACATGATGAAACCTTACTATGATAGGGAGGCCCTTATGCTGAGTCTGAGGGAGATCTGATGACTGATCTCCTCAGTGAGACTTGGGCTGACACCTCAGTGAAAGGGGTAGCAGTGTCCCAGCAGCTATCTCCTACCCAGGTTTGAGAAATCCAAGCAGTGTTACAGGAGTTTGGGGACATGTTCATTGGGAAACCAGGGCGCACCCACCTGGTGCTGCACCAGGTGGATACAGGACCCCAAAGGCCTATTAGGCAGGCCCCTTATAGGGTGCCTAAGAGAGTCAAATAGACTCTAAGGGAGGTGGTACAGGAAATGTTGGAACTAGGGGTAATTGAAGAGTCGAACAGTCCCTGGGCCTCGCCAGTGGTGCTGGTACCAAAGAAGGATGGTAACACCAGGTTCTGTGTGGACTACAGGAAACTAAATAGTCACACAGAGTCAGATGCTTACCCCATGCCTAGGACAGATGAAGCCCTACAGCAGCTGGGTGGGGCTAAGTATCTTACCAAAGGTTACTGACAGGTGCCCTTGACTCCCAGTGCTAGAGAGAGGTCAGTCTTTGTGACTCCTTTTGGCTTGTATGAGTTCACAAAGATGCCCTTTGGGATGAAAAATGCCCAAGAGACTTTCCAGAGGATGGTAGATCATATCCTGGCAGGAGCAAGAGGGTTTGCCCTTGGTTACCTAGATGACATTGCTATCTACAGCCATTCCTGGCAAGAGCACCTTCAGCATGTTAGGGAGGTGCTGGCCGGACTACAGAGGGCAGGGTTGACCATTAAGCCCAGAAAATGTCAGATGGGTATGGCAGAGGTCTCCTACCTGGGCCACAGAGTGGGGAGTGGTAAGATCAGGGCAGAACCTGCCAAAGTGGAAGCCATTCAGGCATGGCCTGCACCTATTTCCAAAAATCAGGTGAGGGCATTCTTAGGGACAGCAGGGTACTAGAGAAAGTTCGTCCTCAGTTATAGTACTATACAGTAGATATAACAAGTTTACATACCCCTGTTAAAATGCCAGGTTTTTGTGATATAAAAAATGAGACCACGATAAATCATTTCAAATCTTTTCCCATCTTTAATGTGACCTATAACCTGTACAATTCAATTGAAAAACAAACAAATCTGTTAGGGGAAAAATATCAAAAATAAAAAACTTACAAAATGCTGGTTGCATAAGTGTGCACACCCTTAAACTAATACTTTGTTGTGTGTGCACACCCTTAAACTAATACTTTGTTAAAGCACCTTTTGATTTAATTACAGCATTCCGTCTTCTTGGGTAGGAGTCTATCAGCATGGCACATCCTGACTTGGCAATATTTGCCCACTCTTCCTTGCAAAAGCACTCCAAATCTGTCAGATTGTGAGGGCATCTCTTGTTCACTGCCCTCTTCAGGTTACCCCACAGATTTTCTATTGGATTTAGGTCTGGGTTCTGGCTAGGCCATTCCAAAACTTTAATTTTCTTCTGGTGAAGCCATTCTTTTGTTGATTTGGATGTATGCTTGGGGTCATTGTTGTGTTGAAAGGTGAAATTCCTCTTCATCTTCAGCTGTCTAGCAGATACCTGAAGGTTTTGGACCAAAAGTGACTGGTATTTGGAACTGTTCATAATTCCCTCCACCTTGACTAAAGCCCATTTCCAGACGAAGAAAAGCAACCCCAAAGGATGATACTGCCACCACCATGCTTCACCGTGGGGATGGTGTTCTTTTGGTGATGCAAAGTGTTGTTTTTGTGCCAAATGTACCTTTTTGAATTATGGCCAAAAAGTTCAACCTTGGTCTCATCAGACCATAACACATTTTCCCACATGCTTTTGGGAGACATGATGTATTGTTTTCAAATTTTAGCTGAGCGTAAATTTTTTTCTGTGTAAGAAAAGGCTTCCATCTTGCAACCCTACCCCATGGTCCAAACATATGGAGAATATGGGAGATTGTTGTCTCATGTAGTATACAACCAGTACTTGCCAGAAATTTCTGAAGCTCCTTCAGTGTTGCTGCAGGTCTCTTGGCAGCCTTCCTGACCAGTTTTCATCTCATCTTTTTAATAATTTTGGAGGGACATTCAGTTCTTTGCAATGTCACTGTTGTCCCACATTTTGATGACTGTCTTCACTGTGTTCCATGGCATATCCAATGCTGTGTAAATTTTTCTGTACCCTTCTCCTGACTGATAACTTTCAACAATGAGATCCCTTTGATGCTTTGTAAGCTCTCTTCGAACTATGGCTTTTGCTGTAACAGGCAACTGAGTAAATAGGTTCATAGGTAGGTACTAGGCTATCAGCCCTGGGGCCTATATAAGCCTAGCCAAAAAGGTTCCCTGGCTTTCACCAACCAAGAAAATTATTTTCCTGTGCCCCTGTTGAGCAGTACCGCAGAAGTGATCCCTGGGGTGAAGTTTCTATTTCCCATCCAGCCATCAAGATTTTTCATAAAGAGGGCCAATAAGGAGCTTTGCTTGCATTGAATGGGTAGTTTGTTCCACAGTATGGGAAGTCTCTGGGACAGGAATCTATCCCTCCAGCATATTCTGTTTATTGTGGTGACAAGGTTTAGGTCCCTGGAGCGTGTGGTTCAGAGAGGTTGGGATTTTTTTAACTGTAGCATGTCCAACAGCTCTGGGTTTGACATAGCTTTGTATGTTAGGCAGAGATCACTTCTGAGTAGGCGATATGCGGCTGAGTAGAGCTGGAGTTTTTTTGAGATGGTCTGCATATGACATCTGTTTGAGGCCAGTAATCCTATTAGTGAGGTATTTCTGTGGCCTTTCCAATTGTTGTAGGTGTCTTGTGAGATACATGCCAAACGGGGCATTGTACTCTATAACGGGTCTGATGAGGGATGAGCAGAGAGGAAGAATGACCTCCTTTTTTCTAGAGGAGAACCCTTTTGTGATGAGGTGTGCCACTTAGAAGGATTTCCTGACTACTGTGATGATATGGTTATCAACACACTTTTGGTGTTTAGTGAGCTACTGCCTATGTGGTATTTCATGGGTACCAAGTTTTTCCCATAGGGGATGACAGTGCACTTCTTGGCGTTGAGCTTGAGGCCATAACTTTGACACCAAGCATCTGTCTCTGTGAGACCCTTTTGTAGAATGTCTACATCATTAGGTGATTCTATTATGCCTCCCAGTTTGAAGCCATCTGCAAACTTTGTTAGCCAAAGATCTCCTGTGCTGGCCTGCACTTCAGAAAAGTAGATGCCGAACAGGAGAGGACTCAGGACCAAACCCTGTGGTACTCCACTCGTCACTGGTCTGAAGTCGGACTTGGAGTCGACTACTTTTACTGTGTTGGTTTTGTCAGTGAGCCAGTTGGCCACTCATCTTGTGACATATGGATTTATGCCCAGTTTAGTGAGTTTATCTATAAATGTCAGGAAAATCCTACTAGGACAGCTGAACTTTATTTGGGGTTAATCCAAGTCTCTTTAATTGATGGCAGTTGTGTACCCAAGAAGACTGAATGCTGTAATTAAATCAAAAGGTGCTTCAACAAAGTATTAATTTAAGGGTGTGCACACACAACAAATTATTAGTTTAAGGGTATGCACACTTATGCAACCAGCTTATTGTACGTTTCTTTTACTTTTTATATTTTTTCCCCTACGAGATTTGTTTATTTTTCAGTTGCCGTTATCTCATTTTTTATATCACAAAATCTGGCATTTAATAGGAGTGTGTAAACTTTTTATATCCACTGTAGCTGTTCCCTTCACAGACCTGACAAGGAGAAACAGGCTAGATAAGGTAGTGTGGACCCCAGCATGTGAGCAGGCATTCCAGAAGTTTAAAGAAGCTTTGGGAGTACCCCTGTGCTAGCCAGTCCAGATTACAGCAAATAATTTGTTGTGCAGGAGGATGCTTCAAACCATGGGGTGGAGGCTGTACTTAGCCAGATTTCTTCAGAGGGAGAAGAGCACCCAGTGATTTATCTCAGTCATAGGCTCCAACCCCTGGAGCAATGCTATGCACCTGTAGAAAAGGAATGTCTAGCCATAGTGCGGGCACTGCAGAAACTTCAGCCTTATCTGTATGGAAGAAAATTCACTTTAGTTACAGATCACAATCCCCTAACATGGTTACACCGAGCTACCCAGCAAAATGCAAAGTTGCTAAAATGGAGCCTAGGTTTGCAAGCAGATATGTCAGTGCAGCACTGCAGTGGGGTTAACAACACCAATGCAGATGGGCTCTCAGGACAGGAAATGGGCTAAGGTATACTCAAATAGACCTAACCCACTCAAGCAACGTTTCTCAAGGGTCACTTGAAAAACTAGCTTGAGTTCTTCGGGGGAGGGGGGATATGTGAAGGCTGCCAGCCTAGCTAGATAGAATTTTGTAAATAATTCTATGTCATTTTAAATATTAATATGATCCACAGGCTTTTGTAACAAATGTAAGAAAATTGTGTCATGTTTTGAGCTTCAAAAATGTAAACACAGTGCACCCTGCTGGAGGAAAGCTGATAAGTGAGGGATTTTACAACTGTGTTTGATCTCAAGCTCAGACAGAGGATGTCTGGGCTGGAAATTTTTTCTCTTGTTTTAAGATGAGATAATTACTAGGTTTTACATGTAAAATGTCTTCTATAGTTGTAGCTTCCTGTACGTGCAGATTACAAAAAGAAATGTTAAAATTTTAAGTTCTGTGAGCCTAAGAAACATAAGTAGAAGTGTCAAGAATGATGTAATCTGAAATGACTCAGCAGTACTGTGTATTATCAATTTAAGGGCAGAAAGAAAGAATAGCATTTTGTATCTTGCCTTGGATCTAGTAAGAACATCCACTCACCAGCACTTGCTTGATCTGTATGCAAGTAATATTTAGAAGAGTGACTTCTCTTAGGGTTAGATAGGAATTTAGCCAGTTTAGTCTAGTTGTTTTCTAGTTGTTTTCTATATTTGTCAGACTATCCTACAATATTGTTTTAAAGTATTTCCTGTGATTTCTGAACTCTTTATTGTCATTGTGTTGATTTGATGAGTATTGTCTTGTGTTTTTATTATTTATTATTAAATATTTTAAACCTTTCATCTGTGGCTGTTTTGTGTAGAGATAATTTAAGCTCTAGAGTACTTGTATGTATTTGGTGCTAGTGTACAAAGCCACTCCAACAGCCTTGCTGTTCGTCACACTTAATAATTGGATAATAATATTGCACAGTAAAATAGCTGATAAATAGTAGTTGGTGGCAGTGATTTCTACCTTATAGTCTGGAGAGAAGGGGGGGGGGCATAGCTGGAGAACTTGTGCCAGCCTTGCCCAGGAGTGTCTGTGTGGTTGTATAAAACTCTTTATCTCAAAGTGTGTATGTGTCAGCTACTTTGGTAGGGACACGAAGCACTGGTTGGACAGGGAGGTTGCTGGAGGTTTTGGTTTGACCACTAGGCTGAGATCTGTACCCTATAGCTGTGCCAGTGGGGAATCTTATTGGGGATCTGGAGAGAAAGGGAGAAACCAGCCCCATACTGACTGTGATCTCTATGTGCTGTTAAGGGAAATTGTACTTTACTGTGTGTGTACCTGTTATCCTCCCACTGGTGCTAGTGGTGAGGATTGAGGCTCCTTGATTTCTGGGCCAGTGCATGGGCGTCACATTCTGCATTAAGCAAAACACCTTGTTTACATGTATGCCTAGTTGAAGATCCTGAGTGACCAACTGCTCAATTTCCTGCCTATAGCTATTTCATTGTGGGCAGTCATAGAAATTATGTATCCAACTTTTTTGCTGGTGTGGTAATTGCTGCAGACAATGCTTGGATGACTGGAATCTCTATTAAGAATGGGATCATATTCTATTTTTAGTTGTAGTTTACTGTTAAGGTAGTTTTTGTGCTCTGCAGTAAACACAAAAGGCATTCTGTAACATGCGATGCTGTTTTATATGTTACAGTTATCATACATAATTCTAATGCTATGATTTTCTGTATTAGCCTGGTTTAAGTAGTCTTTTACAAGTAATGAGACACCAGTACATGCTCTTTTAGGCTTACAGCAGAAAAAAACAGGTATAGTAGCACTGAATTGGTAACTGTAAACCATGTTTTAGTTATAGTGCAGATAGCAGTGTTTTTCATGTGAAAAGAGATTTCATGACTAGGTTAACCTTCTTGCATTTAGCAAAGCTCGAATCACTTCACTTTCATGAGAGGATGTTTTACCATTTTTTCAAGTGAAATTTGCCAAGGTATAAATGAAAGGCATTATGGGAATGGGATACTTTATGTTCAGTACCTGTACTTCAAGGTGACAGGTGTAATTCATATAGCACTCAGCAGGTAGGCTAGTTAGTCACATATTTCTCTCTAAGAGAAGAGCCATTGAATCTCCTGCATGTGACGCCATCTTCTTAGCCAAAAAGTAACATTCATAATGTGGGTTCAAACCTTTGGTGCCATTCAAGAAGCAATACTTTGTGTGCATGTGTGAGTGTGTGAGTGTGTGCATGTGTGCGTGTGTGTGTCTGTGTGTGTGTGTGTGTGTGTGTGTGTGTGTGTGCGTGTGTGTGTGTGTGTCTGTGTGTCTGCGTGTCTGCCTCGGTGGTTGCATTTGGGAAATTAGGTAGAGATTCAAGTGTCTGAATGTGTGTCTATGTTGTAGTGAGTGTATGTGTGAATCTTTATGTGACTGTGATTGATTGTGAGGGAGGGTTTGTTTTTTTGATGGGTGAATGTATATATATATATATATATATGTGTGTGTGTGTGTGTGTGTGTGCGTGTATGGGTATGGGTATCTGAATGGGGAAAACATTACTGCCATCAGGTATGACAGAGATAGTTTTAGTAGAGTGCAATTCAGAGACATTTTAATATGCTGATAATAAGGCTTTTCTCACTGTGGTCATAATATGCTCTGAATCACATTTTCTCACCATTGTGTAAATTGACCTACCTGCAATTTCCAGGAGAGGAGAGGATGTGTCTAAAACTTAGGCAGAATTTAACTCACGGTTACACAGTTCCATTTTTGGGTATAATTATGCTTTACTATACTCGTACTGTATAATACAAACAGATTACAGCAGTTTTTTAAAATACTTTAAAGACCTGTCAACATGTTCAGTTTAGTGTTACTTTTTTAAGTCAATGTCTGAAGCAGTATCTGAATGAATTCTGTACAATTTTGAATAAACTTTTGTAACTTTGAAAATGTTCAGTGGCCCTCTCTTTGCAATAAACATTTGTAAAAAATGAGTGCTTACCATTGCTGGGACTGCAGAGCTGTCCAGACACACTAGCATTCAGATTCAGGTCAGAGCAGCCAATACTCAGTGTCATAGGTGAGTTGGGAATGGAGGTGGGAGAGTTTGGTAGTGAGGGACCTCTTGGCTCAGCCAGTATGGTAGAACCTACAAGAAAATGAGAACATTCAACAGAGACTCAATGCACTGATTGTGGTTTGCAGTCTAAGCTGGAGAACAAGTTATTTGACGACTATGTTCCCAGTATAACATTGGGATGTCAGAACCTGTATGACAACTGCTTTGCACAATACTATGCAGAAACTTACTTTTTGCCATTTTACTAACCATAACCAAATGTAACCACAGCTCTAAACCTTCCATCTTCTAAATAAGGAACACTACCTTTCATAATGTGGAACACTAACAGCTTACTAACAACTTCAGCTAGAAAGCACATAGACTGCTTAAAATGTGATATTTTAGTTACACAATAGTTCTGATTTCTGTTTACCATGGATATCAGTTAAAAAAATTGCTAACAATGAATGTGTGACAGAGCCTTTCAATGTAGAACTGTGAAGAACATGGACTTTTTAAGACCCCAAATAAGGCGCATTTCTTATAATGAGGTACACTTGAGATGCATGTTTTTTACTGCTCTCAGGCCTATCAGCAAGCAACATCTTGCTTCAGCTATTCTGCTGATTCCCATCTTTATTTTGCATCAGTCTGCATCAGCGGTGGCACAGTCATGTTCTTATCTACCCTGAAAGATAAATCTGTAGATGAACTTTTACCAACTTGTCATAGATTTTTGATAAAATATTTCTTTTCATCTTTCTTACTCCTAATGCTAAAGATCAGCCCTTCCTCCCCAGGTACTCAATTAGCCCAGTCATTCATTCCTCTTTGGCCACTAAGAGAGAAGGTTGGAGCAACTGGAGAGAGGGCGTCATACTGCTGGCAGGGAGAGTTTTAGACCTGCATCCCCTCATGCTAGTTTCAGGTGAATTCTTGGACAGCTGGTCTGTCAGGCAAATATTGCCATATCTATGTTGATGCGACTGTCTTTGGGTTCCACCCTCAAGAGGCATGAAACTGTCTGTACAAGTCCGCACTTTACTGCTTCTATTGCAGCCTGTTGCTTCCTCCATGGCCCTGCAAATTCCAAATTGGTGTGTCTTCTGCTGTGCTCTTTGGTAACACTGGCAGCAAAGCAGCTACAATTTTCCCTGCCATGTAATCCCCATTCCTCTTTCAACAGTGAGGTACTTGGGCACATCCCTTTCATTCCTCTGCCTTCTCTCATTGGCTCTTTTAGTGCTGGAGCTGGTAATCAAACCTTCCCTCTGCACCATGAAGGTGATATTTGTGGCAACATATTTTAGGTCAGATTCTGCAGTGGTCCTTTGTAAATAATGACTTAAAGTAAGTTTTAAAACTGTTCCAATTCAGAAACAGATGATCACTAATTTACTCCTGGTCATTGTTTCCCAATGTGTGAGGGCTTATTCCACAATGCAGGTCATTGGGAGTACAAACTGTGGCACCTGCATGTGCAGGACACAGACACACGCACACACGCGCACACGCGCACACACACACACACACACACACACACACACACACACACACACAAAAGAACTTTTCAGATAGTAAGTGCTTCTTCTTGCTGCAGAAAAATATGCATGATAAGCCGATTGGAATATACTAGGATGACCTGGTGTGTAGTGATGACTGCATCCATCAGAGCTTATTTTTAATCTTTGTGGTTATGATATCAGGTGAATTAACTGATCTTGAAAAGTTGAAGTGTGGGAATATTGAAGGCCTTCTTGTTTCTGGTTATTATTTTAAAGGCTACTGCTAATGTTATCTAGCTTAAGTATTACTTAAGCTTCAAATGTTAGGAAGTTTGAATATTATAAACTTTCTTCATTCTAATTATTGTTTTATGGACTATTGCTAGCATTTTCCAACTTAATTTTCGAGATATATGTGTGTAAATATATCCATCCATCTATCCTCAATCCCATTTTTGCACATGGGGTCGGGGTGTCACTTCAACAGTGACAACAATCCAGAGTCAAGGTTTACACCACTGGGTGGCTAGCCCTACCTCGGTAGTTCATCTGTACCACACATTCATACACACACACACACACACACACACACACACACACACACACACACACAATCTAGGGCCAATTTAGTGTGTCCAATCCACCTGCTGCATGTCTTTGGAATGTGGGAAAAAAATGGAGCACCCATAGGAAACCCACATGAACACAGGGAGCAAATATATATGTCTAGATGTAGTTCTAAGTATCTAACATTTAAATACTGACAGCCTAAATATTGACAACAAAAGAAATCTAAACTCCTTAAAATTGACAGCTAAAAATATCTAAACATGAAATATTGACAAAACAGAAATTATACCAGGGAAAGGTGTATGCCCTTTCCCCACTGTTGTGTGACCTGGGTGTTGATATATATAATTAGCATGTGGTGCAAGAATGCAGGGGGGACTTGTCCCCCTGCAAAAACATTGTTTTTTTGGATATTGTTAGGTACTGTCAATATGTAGTGTTTAGATAGTTTTAGCTGTTGATATTAAGGAGTTTACATATTTTTTGTCGATACTTAGGTTGACAATATTTAACTGTTACCCTGAGATTCAATAAAGCCTACACTAAGAGTATACTTTCTGGGTGAACAGATAACACAAGCATAACTCAGTTTCTTCCTCCTAATTTTAGTTTTCCTACTGATTTTCTTGCAGCTTTAAATACTGAGGAAGATTCATAAAGGTTACCACAAAGTGTAGACTACATATACACTTAATATAAACTTTCTGAGTGATTAGAATGCACAAAAAATGTAGTAGGGATGTTCTTGAATCCAGATCATGTACACTTAGTGTAGGTATTACTGAATCTGGCCTTTAGATTTATATATATATATATATATATATATATATATATATATATATATATATATATATATATTTATATCTATATATATATATATTTTTTATTTATTTTATTTTCCATTTGTTTACCGGGTTAGTCCGACTGGACACAAGGTGACTGTTTTCAGCGGAGGCCCGGGGAGAAAAGCTCCACATACATAGTAAAAAATTATATAAACATAGCTATTTTGTACAAAGAGCATAGAATATATAAAAGGAGTAAATTCAGAGTTCATAGGTTGGTACTAGGCTATCGGCCCTAA